>NC_057804.1:417796401-417797358 GCF_018294505.1 Triticum aestivum
GTCTGAAATGTGAGGGGGAGTTACAGTTCTACCCTTGCCTATAGGCTTCTCGGCTTGGGTCTGTGTACTGAGGGTCAGGGATAGTAGAGTAACTTTGCTTCTCCCAAAATAGTGGGCGGGAGCGATTTCGGGCGAGGAGGGCATGTTTTGAACTATAGTGGGCGCGAGCGATTTCGGGAGAGGAGAGCGTGTTTTGAAATAGTGGGTGCTAGCTATTTCGGGCAAGGAGAGCGTGTTTTGCCGACCATGGTTTATGAATTATTCGGCACATGTCATTTTGGCCAAGGAGAAAGCACGCTTGGATGAAGTTACGAACCTACCCTCGATGTACAACGGGCCAATTGATGCGTGTCCCACATAGGACGGTAATTTTGCGTCTCCCATTTATTTGCTCGGGCGAATTCCACCGAGCAGAGAGGATGTTTAATGGTTCGTTCAAATTTTGGGAGAATGAGCATCCATGTCTACCTTACCAAGTCGATTCGAATCAAATTTTGAAATATTAGCTTGCCACTTCTTTTTTAGATGGAGAGATGATGCTCGGGAGTAATGTGTTTTTACATGCTCATTGCTAGCGATTTACTATATGACAAATAGTTGACCCACCCAAACACGCGAATCAAACCCAAAATGAAATATCTCGATTCAATGAACTAGCTCGTTCAGTAGGTCAAAATAGTGAACTAAATCCAAAATTGAACACCTCAATCGAGTAGCATGTTAGACAGTATTATAGTACTCCATGAACATGTTGAAAGTCAAATTGATGAACTTGTTTGATATACGCATATATCCGTTCATGTGTGGATTGCAGACAACATGTTCTCCAATTTAAATATTTGAATGCAAGTTTATATTGAAACATGGTTTATATCAGTCTTTGATGCATAAAACGCGACCTCCCCCTCTCCCGGACTCCTGTTCTCTCTCTCTCTCTCTCTCTCTCTCTCTCTCTCT
>NC_057804.1:417797756-417836684 GCF_018294505.1 Triticum aestivum
TCGCATTCATATATACACCATCTATAGGTCTCTCTCGCACACTATGTATGATACTCTAGCTAGTCCAAGCTAGATATCTTGGGTGCACTCATCGTACGCACACAAATTCCTTGGCTCTTTGCCCGTAACTCTCTCACGCACCACTATGTCGTCTCGGAGCTCTTCCCCCCCTCTCTCAAACTCTCCATCCACCTGGGTCACACATACACATGCATATCTCACTCGCACTCGATAGGCCCATCTAAAACTCTATCTCTCTCACTCGTTCTCTCTCCATCTCACACGCACACACACACACACACAATCTCATGCCCAACTAGCCAAGTATGATGGTCTCTCACTAAATTGTAGGCACACGCAGTCCCCCCTATATGTATATGACTAGCTAATCTTAGTCTCCATCACAAACATGTGCATGGTCTATCTCGATTTCTCTCGGGGCATCTTTCTATCGCGCACGCACTCCCTCGATCTCCCACCCATATAGTCCCCTCATGATCTCGAGGGGATCTCTCTATCACAAACACACCCTGTCTCCCTCCCCATGCATCCATGCCATCCATGTGTCCCTCTCGACCTTTTTTCCTTGTTGGCCAGACCTCTATTGGACATGTGCTGCAGGGGTGTCTCTCTCTGTTGCAAACAATCACACACTGGCTATCTTCGTGTATCTCCTCGCCTCGCTTTTCCATCTCAGAGATGCATGCGTGATATGTTCGCATAAGAAACGAAAAAAACACTCTCTCTCTAATTTATCTTTTGTTGTCACTTTCTCTTTCACACACATACTCTTTTTGCACACTTACTCATTCTCCTTCACACGCACTTGATCTGTCTCGACTAAGGCACTCTCCTCCGTCCATAGCATATAGATTTATTGAAAAGTCAAACATCACAAAGTTTGACCATGTACGTGGAGAAAAACAATTACATCTATTACGACAAACATATACCATTAGATTCACCATGAGATGTAGTTTTGTATGATGTATCTTTGGTATTGTAGATATAAATAACATTTGCGTAAACCTGATCAAAGTTTCCAAAGTTTGACTTCTAAAAAAATTACATGCCTGCATTATCGAGCGGATGGAATATCTCTTTCCCCCTCTCAGCTATCTGACGCACCACTCAGCCTTATCGGGGCTCCTCAATCTCTCTCAAACTTTATCGATCAGTTTGGTTCGTGACCTGACCCTCATGCCTTGATGGTCGGTACTGCCTGGTGTGGACGTGAGATGTAAAATATTTCTGCCTGGCCAGGCTTGTGTGGTGCTGAAGCGTTTGGTTCATGCCTGGGCCAGGCAAAGCATCAACGTCCCATCAATAAATCCATGAATCAATTATTTAATGCTAATATCCATCCATGTTGCTGTTAGCCTCGTGGCCGCACGACTAGGCACAGCCAGGCATTCGAAATCGGACGCTTGGGCCAGGCTACTTGCAGTGTCTGGAGTTCAGCCAGGCTAATTAAAGTGCAAGGGAACCCAGCCCAGGCGGGCTTTCTTTTTCACAAGGTAGCAACCAAACAAGCGTGCATGAAATCCAGCCACAACCCCAGGCCACGCAAAAGATGCTCACGACGCAAGCCAAACTAGCCTTATATCTCCCTGGTTCACACATACACATGTCTCGCTCGCGCTATACATATAGACCCATCTAACACTCTCCGCCCTTGTTCTCTCTCATGTGACACGCACCCCCCTAAGTACCATAATCCCTCACTCCGTCATAGGCTCTGTTTGGATCCATGGGTTAGAGTTAGTTTGGGTTAGTTTGGAGTTAACTAACCCAAAAAAGATCCAAATAGGAGGGTTAGTTTAGGTTAGATGCATCTAACCCATCCAAGAGGTGCTTATTTGGGTTAGTTCTTCCCGGGACCACTAATAAACACTTTTTCTCTCACTCTCCCCACAGCAGATCCCTCCCCACTTCCTCGAAGCTTCTCGTCCTCTCCCTCCCTCCCTCTCGCACCGCCCGTGAAGGTGCCTCTCCGTATCCGCGCTCCATCTAACCCTGCCATCCAAACACCTCTTTACTTAGAGTTAGTTCTAGGTTAGTTCAGGGTATGAATCTAACTCTAACCTCTAACTGAGTTAGAGTATCCAAACAGGGCCATAGGCGCAAGCACTCCCCCCCTCCTAAGTATGATTATCTCTTACTAGCCATCAGGAACACACGTATTGTCTCCTTCCATCCATACGTCTATCTCGATATCTCTCGGGGCATCTTCTATCGCGCACACACCTTGTCACTCGATCTCCCACCCATGTAGTACCATCACGATCTCCAGGGGACCTCTCTATGACAAACATACACTCTCTCCTCCACATGTCTGCATTTTCTCCGTACGTCTCTCTCGACCTCTCTCCCTTGTTTGTCAGACCCCTCTTGGCCACGTGCTAGGGGTCTTCCTCTCTCGGTTCCAAACAACCACACACTATCTCCTCACCTTGCCTCCGTTGTTGAAGATGCATGTATGATATGTTTGCATAAGACACGCACGCTTTTTCTCTACTTTTATCGTGTGTTGTCCATGTCTCTTTCACACGCACACACACTTTTTTCACTCTCTCTCTCTCTCTCTCTCTCTCGTTAGGGACTCTGTCACGTCCATAAGCATATGGATGTTTTGAAAAGTCAAACCTCAAAAAAGTTTGACCAGGTATATGTGGAGAAAAAAACATTTACATCTGGAACGATCATTAGATTCATCACAACATGTACTTACTTCATACTATCATTTATCTTTGGTATTGTACATATAAGTAATTTATTTATAAACTTGGTCAAAGTTTCAAAAGTTTGACTTAAAAAAATGTTGTAACTACATTATCGAACGGAGGGAGTAGCTCTTTCTCTCTCTCTCTACTATCTCTCACGGGCCTCCCCTCTCACTCGAACTCTCTATACTGATGGATTATACGCTCACTGTGTCAGCGTATAGCTCCGTATATTGTTTAGTTGACCAGTCAACCAATCCACATGCTGCCTTGTCAGCTCGTGTTTTGTATCTTGGTGTGCTGGCCCATGTGGCAGTGGGTGAAAATAAGTAAACTAGAGGCCCATCTAACACGCGGTGAAGTAAACAAAGTTGAAACCACTCGGGGTAGCACCCTGCACGCTAGTAAATTGAGGGCGCATTGAGGACAAACTTCTTGCACGCGAAGGACGCACTCGCACACAATTCACTACTGCGCGGCGGCATGCACAGAAGGACGCACTCGCGCACACCCAGCACACAACACACACCAGCACACGTGTACACTGGCGTCGCCGCCGGTTGAGATGGACGGCGAGGCAGCCAACAAGCGGAGGCGGCTCGAGCCAAAACCGCATTCGGCGAGCCTGGACTTCATCAGCAGCCTCACCGACGACATGATGTTCGTCATCATCGGCCTCCTCCCCACCAAATCTGCCGTGCGGACTGCCCTGCTGTCCCAGTGGTGGCGCCCCCTCTGGCGCTGCGTCCCCCTCAACCTCACCGTCGACAGCTGTCTCTGCGACGGGGATTGCAAACACATGGCCGCAGTCTCCAAGATCCTTTCATCGCACCCTGGGCCAGCCAGACGCCTTGACATCCGCATGTTCAGTACCAACTGCAAGGTCAAACCCAAGTTCGACGAGTGGTTCTTATCCCCCACCCTAGATCAGCTCGAGGAGCTCAGCTTTGAAGCTGGACGATGTCGTTCTCTGTCGCCGTCTGCGCTCCGCCTCACGCCAACGCTGCGCCGCGCCAGCTTCAGCTCCTGCTATCTTCCCCAGATTAATGTCGCGCCCGCCCTTCTTCTCCCTCAACTCAAGCAGCTCGACCTCTTCGACGTTGTCATCTCGAAGAAGTCTATGGAGAACTTGCTCCGCAGTTGTACTGCGCTCGAGTACCTTCGTCTTGAGCAGATCCATGGGTTCATTAGCCTCCACATCGCCTCGACGAATCTTCGATGGATTTATGTGTCTTACTGGCCCCGCAACAAGACATCAATTGGGAAGAGATCATTCCAGCTGTTCCACGTTATGGTCATTGAGAATGCGCCTTTCCTTGAGAGATTGCTTTTATCGGATCTAGAAGGTCCAACAAAAATCAGGGTCATTGACGCGCCGAAATTGACAGCGTTGGTGTACTCGTCTGCCAAATTCTCCGAACTCTTTATTGGATCCGTAATCGTTCAAGTACAACACTCATCTTCTTCTTCGTCTTCTTGAAATTCACATTTTTAAATTTCTTCTTGATGTATTTATGACCGTCTTCCAGAAAATGATTCCCATAAGCTTGACCCAGTCCATGCGCACAGTGAAGATCTTAGCACTAAAATCTATCGGCCCCAATCTGGATCAAGTTGTTGGATTCCTTACATGCTTTCCGTGCACGGACAAGCTACTCATTGAGGTGAAACTTCTTTCCTATAAGTAAACGGTAATCACAACGTAGCTCAATTTTTTCATAATTTTCCCAAATTACGATGACAAGTGTAGTGTTCAAAATTGCATCTACGCACTGCACCGAAAGAAATGTTTTTAGTATTTTTTCTCACATGATCACCTGCATCGTTTTTATGTTGTACTACTATAGTAGCCTAGGCTAGTCATAGTGGAAAGTAACTTAGACTACTCCAGTAACTCTATGGTTATCCTAAGAGCAAGTACTACCTCCGTCCTGGTTTACTCTTCCAATTTTGTAGTATCAAAATTTGACCATAGATTTAACTGACAAAATGTTAATGCATGTCACTAAGAACTATATCGTTGGATTCGTATTTGAACATAATTTCAAATGGTATAATTTTTAGTGACATGCATTGGCATTTTCTTAGGTAAATCTATGGTCAAAATTTTATACTAAATACGAGGTAGTATTCCCTCCGTCCCAAAATTCTTGTCTTACATTTGTTTAGATACGGATGTATCTAACACTAAAATGTAACTAGATACATCCATATTTAGACAAATTTAAGACAAGAATTTTGGGACGGAGGGAGTACAAAAGTGGGCTATGTAGGCCAAAAACATGTGCCAAATTCACTTGTGATGCATTTGGCATTGATGCCCCTCCATTGCTCACCTGGTGCCCCAATCTGGATCACCTACTTTGCTCCGGTGCCAAATTAACTCACGCAATGAAAAAACACTGCGTGAGAGAGAGAGAGAGGACTAAGGCAATAAAAAACACTTGTTTGGGAGAGTGAGAGGCTGCTGTAGTTGGTTTGATTGATTTGTTTATACATGTGGGTCTGTGTGCACAGCGGTGCCAACTCTCTCACATCGCGAGAGCGGTGCCAAAATCTTTTGATTTGACATTGATGCGTATTATGTGGCATACTTTTGCGAAATATGGCATCGGCCACATAGTAGAAGGCAACAAATGCCCAAGCTCTTCACGTGCTCCTAGTTAAATGAGAGGAAACAGAAAGATAGAGAGAGAGAGAGAGAGTAAAAAAATATCACTAGCCAGCCAACCCTATCGTATGAGCGAATGATATTGGTACCTCTTGATGACACGGCAATCTTATGCAGCCAACTGCTCTAATATGTTCTCTTCTTTTGCAGATAAAAAAGACCCGAAAGTGAAAAATGTGCTGCACTATAACAATCTCATCGAATGCCTTGATCTCCATCTTACGGAAATTGATTTGATCGACTATCGAGGCAGCACATCTGAGATTAAATTGGCCAGGTTCTTTGTTCTGGAGGCAAGTGTGCTCAAGGTAATGAGGTTTGGCGTTCTCTGGCGCAACAATGATTGGCGTGCTGATCACCGCAAGCGTCTAAGCCTAAATGACAAAGTCTCCGCATAAGCTGAATTTGTTTTTGAAACATCAAGTGGCCAGACACTCGAAAACTTATTTGCCCATTAGTAACTTGTCAGGGCGGTGGATTTTAGTTTGTATGATAGTGCTGCATCCACCTAAAGTAACGAAAGTTCTTACGTAAACTTCCTAGTAATTCCCTCTTCCTAGGTGCAGCATTACTCCTAACATTTCTAATATCAGTTTGAAACTTGTAATATTGCCGTGTCCTATTCCTGCGTTTTCAAAATCCTGCGAATCAAACAGGTCCTGAGTTGGTGATGATGTTGTGCGTCCCATCTTTCACCAATAGCCGTCGGATCTAGATCTGACGCATACAAACCAAGCTTCTCCATTTTTGCAAAAAAATGCCCGCACTTGTTCCCTATTTACAAACAACTCCTTGTCTCTCACAATCAGCCTTATCTCCTCCCCACCACATCTAGAAGGCCATGGAAAAATCTGGCGCGATGGTCGCTGCCGGAGCCGTCCACCCCCAATCTTTGTGTTCCGTGCAATGCATGAGCATCTACGCACGGGAAATTATGTCGAACAGGGCTAGTTGTAAGCAGGCTAGATCTACAGCCATGATGATAGTGACTGCAGACGGTGAGGCTGGCTATGGTATGCCGAACACGGCGCCTATACTCAGGTGTCATCTCCGGCGTAGGGTCTTGTCACTTCATTGTGAGGAGCAGCACGTAATAATTTGACCAACGGGTAGTATAGTGCTAGTACTCCTACTACTACATTGGTAGTACTACCTCCGTCCTGGTTTACAGGTCCCCTTTGTAGTTTGTGTCAAATTTTGACTAAGGATTTAACTAATAAAAATGTTAATGCATGTCAAAAAAAATTATCTCATTGGATTCGTATTTGAACATAGTTTTCAAAAATATAATGTTTGGTAACATGCGTAAACATTTTGACATGAAATACAATGAGGACCAATAAACCCGGACGGAGGTAGTACTACTACTAGTACTAGTAGCACCACCGTCTGGATTTAGGAGTACTACCACGTCCATCTGGATTTTAGTATTTGACTAGCAATATCTAGTAATGCATGTCACAAAAAATGTACTACTCCCTCTGTAAATAAATACATGGTGTTTTATTCCTATCGGCGAGAGAACTTAATGTTTTTTTGCTAACTACTAATAGGATTACATGCAATGAACTAAACATTGCATGTCATGTTTGGTAGTCTCAAGTCATTGAAAGCATGCACGGCCCACATCTCTCATTGGTTGATATGTCACGAACAAGAAACAAGGAGGGAGTTAATGCACCGTGTCTAAGGCTAGCCATAGTGGGGGTAACATAAGTAGTATCATGCACTTGGGGCTCGCAAACATGCTTATGTGGCGGGCAATTAAAGAAGAGAGAGATGGTTATAGTAACATAGGTAGATACCGTAACATAATAAATGTGATGCTACTATGTGTCATGCATGGCAATAAATGAGACCACTTATGATACTAATCTATGACACTATGCACTATAAAGATAGTAACATAGACTAGTAACATACGCATGTTACTAGTCTAAGTTACTCTCCACTATGACCAGCCTAAGTGTTTTGGGATTATTTAGTTTTCGTGTGACTTACACAACATTTTTGTTTACATGCATTAACATTTTATTAGTTAAATCAAAGGTCAAAACTTGGCGCAAAATGCAAAGGGGACCAATAAACCAGTAAACATCAAACTTCTCTTGTTTGGCCCCAACTAGAGGTCCGGTGAGATGACTATACTGCACCGGCACGGAGGGGGACGCAGATTCATTGACTTACGGCAACTGCCTTTGGGTGAATGACACGTGGGCCCAGGGGGTGGCTGGCCCACCTATCATACAGCCAAAGGCAGGTGCAGTAGAGGGCCGAGGAGTAGTATGAAATCCTACGCACCTACGCACGCTAACCAAGGGCAAGAGTGATCACTCGAATCGCAAGATCAGTTGACTAGAAGCTAAGCTAGACCCATGGAGGCGATGAGCGCGAGCATTAGCCGGCTGTGCCAGATGGTCCACGACGCCGGCCTGCGGCCCGACAACGAGGAACGTCTCCAGGTAGTATTGCTTAAGGCCTCCAAGGCAAGGGGCTGCTTGGACGACAACTTCGTCTCCTTGTTCGACGAGGTCCTCGTCAGTTTCCTCGACAAGTTCACCGTCGTCAAGAAGCTCGCAGACGACTTTGACATAAGCCTCCGGCCGACGCGCCCAGGCTCTGTGATGCCCGCCACCCTCAACGGCCACTATGGTGACAACCTCTTCAACGCACTGGTGGCCCTACGGCTGCCCGTCGTCGCGCCGGAGAATGTCCACCTCGAGGTCGCGCTCGCCGCGCAGCGCCTGGCGCAGCAAGACACCATCGACATAATCACCCACGTCTATGCGCAAATCATCCGCAAGGACTACTACATGCAAGAGGAGGACAATAGGACGCTGGCCTTCTTGGACCACAGGACAACCTTGGACGGCACTGTTCAGAAGCACGTTGAGCTCGCCGCCAACGCCGCTGCTCCTCACACGTCGGTTGGTGACCCGGCGCACTAGGGCGTGAGGATGTCGTTGATGGATCCGTATGTATTTTTATCTTTCCGTCAAATCCATGTAGTAGTATATGATACTACAGTAATTATCTTACCTTTCGCATCAACTTCATAATTTTCGTACGTACTCCATGCATGAACGGTGCCAGAGCCAAACTTCTCGTTACTCTAGGCAAAATCGTTATTTTCTATCTATCGGTCGCGCCATGGAGCAGAACCAAATTTTACAAGTTACGAGTTCAAAAGGAAAAGCCTGCCGTGTTCGCGTCGCACCTCACACGGTTGGTCCGGCACGCTGCTCAAGCGGGAATTATATTGCATGCGGTGTTGCATTTTCACTTACAAGTGGGACCGCAGTTGAGCAAACCGACTATCGGCTAACCCCCACCCCGCCCACCGCGCGATGGCTGAGAAAACAGGAGGGAGAAGAGATGGTTGTAGCATGGACTCCAAGAAAATTGGTGTTAGATGGGACTCGTGTTGGTGGCGTGTGCTGTACTGCTAGACATGAATGCTAGTTATGGCCCATGCCACCCCACTATATCGAGCCTATATCAAGGTACGTAGAACAAATTTCCTGCAGTCCGTGCTCAACCCTCCTCTATCTCTCTTCTCAGCCAGCCAGCGGACGCGCGGAGCCCATCATCTATTTGCTCACATGTGGTCCCACATGTTAGTGAAAACGCAAGCGGACCCACTGAACCTACACATCTTTCACCTCGACATGCTGGTGATGAAAAACAAATACAAGAAAGATCTTCGGTGGCCACTTTTGGAGTTACTCAAGAGTAGTAAGATTATATTTATAGTTTAACCCAAGATGCACATCTCGTGGCTTCAACTACCACTCTATTTTCTTTCATGACACGACCTGTATGCTGGATGTCCCACGTGTCGGCAAAAGGAGGAAGAACCCGACCAATCTTCGGTTGAGCTCTCGGGTTAGACTAGTTGTGCTAACTTAAAAAATTTATTGTGTACTCCCTCCGTTCCAAAATACTTGACTTCCATCTGTCCAAAAATGGATGTACCTATATACTAAAACATGTCTAGATACATATATATTTTGAAAAATAGAAGGCATGTATTGTGCAACGGAGGGAGTAGAATGGATGCAAGTTTTTGTATTGGGAAGAAGAGTACATCCATATATTGATAGAGCGCAATTTAGTAGATGTTCTATCACTTTTAGCTAGCATAGAGGCTATAGATGAGATTAGTGCACTTGTTGATACTCCTACTTGGTATGCATGTTGCTGCTTAGACGCAGAGAAAAACGGACCGGAGGGAGTACTAGAATAGAGGCTAGACATGAGACTAGATGCGAGGAAGCAACGTCTACTTCTTTACACTCGAAGAAGAAAGAAGCACGCAAGATTGAGCTTTCGCAGATCAACAATGAATGCATCGAGAAGGCACTAATCCAACTTACAGGAGTAGTAAAATGTATTCTTGTGGTTCTTGTTTTCTTTGGTCTTGCTTTTCTGGTCAAAATTATCGTTGGAGTTCGTGCAAAACAGAGGTCCGTTTGGGGTCGTGCATTGCAGTTGGCCTTACAAGTGGGACCGCAGTTAAGGAAACCGACTAACGGCAAACCCCCACCTCGCCTGCCGCGCGATGGCTGAGTTAGAGAAACGATGAGGTTGAAGAGATTGCTCTAGCACGGACTCCAAGAAATATGGTGTCAGATGGAAGTCGTGCTGGTGGTGTGCGCCATACTCCTGGTCGTGATTGCTTGTTCTGGCCCATGCCACCCTACTACTCCTACTACTTACTATATAGTACTACTAGTATTGAGGATTCGAGGTGCTGGTTACGTAGTACAATATGGCTACAGCAAAAACACCTGCACGACACGCGAAGCATGTGAAGCTAGTACAAATATTGTACTACTATTGTTGATTGGCCTCATCCGATAACCTGTTGCAATGCACGTACAATTATGTATTCGGAAAATATTTTTTTGCCTCGTCGCACCACTCACTCACAGAAGCGACTTTAAAGCCATTCATAAATTTAGTAAGTTTATCACAGGCATATCATTTTATTACATACAACAGGTCATCAACCCACATCGACAATGAGGATACATTATAAATACTAAAGTTTTCACCACACAACAAATAACAAGCAATGAAATGAACTTCAACTCAACCATTCCTCGGCGTTGGAAACGCTTGCTTTGAACCACATGTGATTCTCTGGGACGGGCCATCCATTGTCGATCTGGAGACCAACACAGGACTGATCATCCAGGCTGAAGCGGCCTACTATATCAGTACCAGGGTAGGGAACCACCCAAATGTCCGAGGTATAGACACAGTTGCTTCTCATAAATGGTAGTAACGTTGTGTCAACAGCAGTTGGATCGCCTTTCACCATCATTGGATAGTTTTGTCCAAGGAAGAGCGAGTTTTCTCCAAGACTATCAATTCTGTACCAAGGAGAAGGAGTTGGTGCTAGCACACTAGTATCCATCCCGAATACCATGCAATGGGTGTTGGAATAGGTCCGGAGAGTGCGACCATGGGAGACTACACCTGCTTCCTTAGTAGTAACATCATCAGTGGGCTGTATACACACGAGAAGAGGTGATCCATCGGAATTAGTTGCCAGGCGCCAAATAGTATATGGGCGCTGCTCGTCCTCATGCTCGTGATCATCACCATCATCATCTCCCCCTTGGTTATAAAAATCTTCAAGTATAGGTGGTGAAATGTTCGCAGGACCTTGGAAACACAAGAATAAGGTTAATTAGTAAAGGGAAACTTGCTAACCCGCATGCATGTGGATGAAACAATTATAATTACGGTGGAAGACAAACATACCGAAACAATGATTCCATGCAAAAACAGTGCCACGAGTGGTGGCAGCAAACACAAGGCCCTCGTATTCAATTGCATCACAGTACTCATCCGTGTACAGAAACTGATTTTTGAGTAATATCCATCAAGTCAAACCAGCAAGGACGGCAACAAGCTTGTCGAAGATAGCAACAACTTCATAGTTGTTGTAATTCCAAGAGCGGTTGGGAACTCGAGAAATTGCTATCTTCCATAGAAGACAGTCACCATGATTGTATTTGAGCGTGCGTACAATACCGATGTGCTCAACCTCTGGGTAGTCTGCTGAGATTTTTGGAAGTGGAACCCGGTCACGAGTGTACACATTCACAAGTTCCCACTCGCAGTTGGACCCAATGTAAACAACCCAATCTCCATTTGCGCCTGCCCAAGCCTTGCCCTCAAACTATGGCATCTTAACATCATACGTATCATTATCAAGCGGCATCAACTTGCACAGGGCGAGGCCTCCGTCGTGACGGCGCCAATCATCAGGCTCATGGCGAAGAAGATAGGGGAGATCAAACCGCTCCTTGACTCTTGGGTTCCTTGTAATGATGTTATTAGTTGAGTCAAAAATGGGCTTGAATGAACCTGCCATGCTAGCCGAGGTGATGACGTCGCACCTATCAATGAGTTCCTCCACCACGTCATCTTTCAGATCAGGGCAAGAATAACGGGGTCGTTTCCGTCCTGTTCCCTCCATGGAGAAGACGATCGAACAATGGCAGAAGAAAGGGTGAAGGGCTGAAGGAAAATAGAGGAGGGAGAGGAAGAGCGTTCGATAGCAGTTCCAAATCGAGAGGGAAACGCAAAGAGTCGGTGGACGGTTGCCAGTTTGCGAAGGTTCATGAAGGGGCGCCCCGGCCTACACGTCGGTTCGAAAATACTCCTACTACTCGCTGTCGTCTCACTGATATGTTGCAACGGGACCACATGTCAACGAAACATGGTGTGTAATTTCTCGTGCAAAATGCGATCTGGCCGCGTTGGCCCGAGTTGCCGCATTAGTTATCGACCTTTATTTTTTTAATGGCGTGTCGTTCAGTTTTGAGGCATGACTAACTGGTACTGTATGCAGAGAAAATATAAACTACTCTACCGCTACTCCACCTCCAGTACTAGTAGTATAAAAAGATATATAGGCTGGAGCTTCAGCGCTTTCTTGCCAAGGACTGTCCACTTGCTTCTCACACACCCTCACTCCAGATCTAAAAAAGACGGCCCCTCTCTCCCTCACATTGGTGGTCACAGATCCGCCGGGGAAGAAAAGGACGTGCAGCGTTGACTCACTCGTCGTCGGCGAGCGAGGTCACGCACTGACGACAAGGCCGTCCACTCAGACCTAGCACCCGCGCTGGATGGCCTCCGTCCCCAAGCTCGTTGCTGTAGTGTGTGCGGAGGACGACGACCACGAGCGAAGCCACTTCCCACCGACCCTCAGGTATGCTACCTCTTTTCGAACCATACCCTTGTTCTATTGCCCCATCTAGCACGTCGTTCCATATGGATCTTTTTCCACTCCACCATCTTCCCAATTTGCTATCCTCTGCTCTGCTCGCCATGCAGATGAAAACCATAATTTGCACTATTAAAGGAAACCCTACTTCATGCAGACTAATCCATGTCTGGGTTGAATAAGGAAAGAAAGGGAGACTGTACTGTCCAAGAGAGTAGGCATCGAACCCGCATCTAGGTTTAAAAGGGGGAAATCAGTAGCTAAGGAACGAGTCTCGTGTCTCTTGGTTGAAGAAGGGTAGAAAGGCATGACAACGCGATAGAGAATGACCAGGTCGATCGGTTTGTTTTCCTCACATAGGAAAAAGGTGGCTAAAGAGAACAAAAATGGGACATAATCCACATATGCTGCCTGGATATTCGTTGCTCTAGGCAACCATACCTCCCTCACCACTCTGCGTCCGTGGAGGTACATCGTACTGGTGCGCCCACTGTCCGAATGGGCCTCCCATGCTCTTATTGCCACTTTTTTTGCTGTTAGTATAACGCCAGCAGTCAAGTCAAGCAATGCTACTGCTAAAGTGATGCCACATTTAACTAATGCCGGTCTCAGTCTAATGCCACCGATAAATTTAAGCAATGCCATTTAATGTCACTGGATTATTTCAGGGTTAGCTGTTGATTGTGGATGTATTACAGATTTTTCAGCTAAGGCATTCTAATGCCGTTGCACAGCCTGTAATAAACTAACTACTCTACTATTGCACTAGCCACTGGATTAGTGTATATTTGTAGTATTCGAATGGTGTTGCATTAGCGTATGGACATAAATAAAGTGTGGCAAGCTTTCCCAGATATGTGCTCAAGAAAACTACTACTTGTTTTTCTAAATACTAGACGTTTGGGTACTTTAAATTGAACCGCGAAAACGTCTTATATTAAGGAACAGAGGGTGTAGAGTTCACTCAAATTATCCCAGTAAAGCTAGTCACACCTTTGTTAAAATTAATGTTCATTATGTTATCGGAGGAGGTCTGTATGTTTGTCTCTAATGCCTGTCGACTACATACCCGACATCATGATGTAATGTTAAGTCATTTCCTTTTGTACAGTCTCACTGAATTGTCAAGGCGGTGATGGCATTTTATTTTAGTAGAACTGCACAAAATTTGCTTAAAAGAAGAGGAAAGGTCAAGAATGGCTCATTTTTCAGAAAAAACTATGAATGCCTTCCTGACATTAGCCGTTGTTGCTTTATTTATTCCTTCAAACAGGTGGTTAGAAACAGTCTTGCTACCTTTTCCCATTAAGAAAATGGAATGCTTATATTTGTGAGTCTATGCTTCAACTAGTGCCATTTTTATAGTAATCACACTTTCAATATCTATGCAAACAGGGATGCTCGATTTTAGTGGAACTGCACAAAAAGTCCAACTGGTTCAACATTAGGAGCATGTTTTTTTCCAAACCTTTATATCCAATTGGTGGCACTATGAGTTGTACATTAGGAAGGTACATGGTTTGCTACTATCTTGCTACTCTTTTTGTACTGTCATTAGATAGTAATACTAGTGGTTTGCATGTGAATTTATTGGCAGGGTGGACCTACATTGGAGGTGCAGGACAGGATTCAATGATTGGATGCTCAATTTCGGTTGTATCGATTTCACCTCTTCCATCACTGCGAACATGGTGTGGTATATGTTTACTAGCTGCTTGATATTTGTGCAGACAGAGATGTCTGCCCGTTGCTATTTGGCAAACAAATAATGTGTCCACAATTTTGGTTGAACTGCACAAAAGAATAGTATAGTCACTGCATGCAGTGCCATTTGAAAATAGACACAAAGGTTGGATAGTCACTTCATGGACTGCAGAAAAGTAGTACTATACTATTTACCGGCCAACACTAGGTGCTGCATTGCTTTGGTCTGATTATACAATGGGCATCATTTTCCCTAAGTTAAAGTTTGTATTCCAAAAATAGTCTCGCGGTGTGATCGAGAGAAGATCAAATCATATTGCAGTGGATGTTCCTCCATCATGTGTGGTTCATTCTCATGGTTCCAGCTGTTGGTGAAACCACTTACGTTTGCAAGAGGAATTGTAGACTTCACAAACAAATTTTTCTTTCAGTTTGTACTGAATGTTGGCCAAGAGAAGCATCCATGGTAGTAGGAAGAACAGATGTTTTTTCTAGATCTTTGCTTTTGGAGCTACATATTTGTATATGATCTGTGAATCATTGAGATGCATTAACATGTTGATCTTATGTATGGGAATTGTACTAGTTAGTTTTAGTTGCGAGTCTTGCGACGCAAGATCCAAAGTGGCTGATCTTTGCTTTTGGAGCTACATATTTGTATATGACCTGTGAATCATTGATATGCATTAACAGTTACTTATTTATGTTCGCTCAGTGTTTACAAGTTACTGATCGATCACTAGCTAGCCTACAAATGCGCTCCTGGCAGTTTTATTTGCGACGCAAGATGCGAAGTGGCAGTTTTTTGAATAAAAATGCCTACCTCTGAAGAAACTGACAAGCTACACTATCGATCCTACACGGATAAAAATGCCTACCTCTGAAGAAACTGACAAGCTACACTATCAATCTTACACGGATAAATAGCGGATCACGCACGTACTACCTCCTTTCCGGTTTGCAGGGCTCAATTCAAGAAACGACCTACTCGATCCTACACGAATAAATAGCGGATCACGCACGTACTAGTACCTCCTTTCCGGTTTGCAGGGCTTAATTCAAACCTCTCACCAACCAACGTGCTCCCTCCGTCCAGGTTTATTAGTCCCGTGAGCAAAGCAGCAAGACCAAGGCATGGCAATAATTAATGGCATGCAGAAGTTTAAGCCTAATTAATTCCAGCGATTTAAGTGGCTGCATGCGTGCCCTCGGCTGCGACTCGTTGCATGCTGCTTCGTGTACTACCTGCGAGCGATTCTGAGTGCCTGCATGCAGCCGGCCGTAATTAAGGAAGCTAACTGATGCGAAAAAAGATATGCTTTAATTGTTGCGGGCTTTTTAAATCCATGAAATCATTATTGACAAGGAGGGAGATGATTCGAGTGCACTCGTTTGACCACCATGCCGGTGTGCGACCCAGACAGGACGGGACGACACAGTCATAATTTCAATTTCCCTAGTTTTCCACGGCAAGCTGGCGCGCTAAGCCATTATGCATTGAATTTCGATGACCGTCGCACTACCTTCCCCCTATAAGTACTGTTTCCCGGCCTTCTCCGGTGCCACCGTGACCCAACTCGCCATATCCTCATAAGCCCCCACCGGCCCGACGTCGCTCGCCACGTCCGCCATGCCCCCACTCATCTGCGGTAGGCGACGCCGGAGGCAGTCACCGTCGGAACTAGTGTTCGATTTTTCACCGGAAGGCAGACAGTGGGAGGAGGCATTCTATCTGTCTTTAGATGGCAATGCGCAGATCGAGGAGTTGTTGGAGCGCGACCGCATGGCGGAGGAGCAGGACTTGTTGGAGCGCGACCGCCTGGCGGAGGAGCAGCGTATCACCGATTTGCGCTGCCAGCGGGACATGGAGCAGCAGCGCACCGACGCTCTGAGTCGCGAGCAGAGCGCCCGCAACTGGGCCGACTACGTGGAGGCCGGTGCCCGGCAAATAACCCTGGAGGTTGTCGGGCACGCACGCGTTCGCGACGCTGGTTTTTACTACCAGCTCCTCAAGTGGGTTTCCCGCTTGGAAGCCGAAGCTTCGGTGGACCACACCGACATGGAAAGGGCCAACGCGCGTGACCAACGCGCCCTATCGCACCTCTGGCAAGTCCGAGGCAAGGCGCAGGATGCTGGTGTTGGCGTTTAGCGTGTACCACAGATGGCGGCCGGCATCGTCTAGTTAGCTAAGAGTAAGTTAGTACTTGTCTAGTGGGAGTAGATAGTTAACTTGGCTATGATGGTTGTCAACGTGGAAGTTCAGTACTCTATATGTGGATCAGACATGTTACTTTGCTCTAAATGTTGAACTTTCCGTTTGAACGTATGGAATGGCTATTATTTTTTAAAATGGGTTGTATTTGTCCTCCATGGGTTTAGAGGCTGACTTGTGGGCCTAGGAAGTTGACGCGTACACAGTCAGGAGATGATTGTACGTGGAGCGGATGACAGCAGGGACCCGCCAAGGTCATGGCAGTACGCAAGCAAGTGCCTCTTTATTTCAAGACAATAAAAAAATGGCTCCTCCTAGTGGATTTCTGACATCTGGGTCCCATGCCATTGTCAACGTAGTCAATAAACGAGAGAATTGCACAACGAGCGGCTGGCACCAGGGACCCAGTAGCTTGCCCATTTATTTTTGTTTTGGATTAATTTGATAAATGCCTCCGAGAAATGCCACTGCAATTTCCAAACTTTGAAAAATGCCATTTCATGCCATTTCTAGTGGCATTTTTCAAGTCTGGAGTGGCGTTTTTCAAAGTTTGCAAACTGCAGTGGCGTTTTTCAAAGTTTGCAAAAATTGCAGTGGCATTTTTCAAAGTTTGGAAATTGCAGTGACATTTTTATGAATCGCCATAATTGGAGTGGCATTTATCTAATTTGTTTTTGAGACGGAAGCAGGGTGTCAACTGGGCTGTGTTGGACACTCTGGCCTGTCTAGACAACCTTTTCTTTTATGTTTACCACAGACCAGCCCAGTAGTTTTTTTCTTTCTAAAAATGGCTAGCCCAGTTTTTTTGTGATTTGTCAAGTAAGTCGCTTTATCAGGCCTGTTGGGATGCAAATCTTTCAAGACGAGGAGAGCTTCATTTGGTTGGCCGAGAAAATGGCCTATCAGTAATGAGAAATGGGTTGTACATTTTTAAAACACATCAAACCGGCAATTAGTTTCAAATATCTTTTTTTTCATTTCGAGATTTTAAATTGCATTAATTTTTATGCATGGACAATTTATTGGATTTTATATTGATATACATTTATTTTTAAAATCAGTCTGAATGTGACTCGAAATTTCGGGATTAAAAACAGTTCAGACCGCACCGACATATGCAAAATTTCGTATAATTTTTTAACCGCGGCCACAATATGGGTTGTAATGCTAACAAAAAGAATATGGGCTCCAAAAAAAACCGTAAGAATTAGCAAATGGGTTGTAAACTATTTGAAATAATGGCAGATGGGTTGTATGCTGTTTTCCACAGATTTGAGGCTTTCCACAGATGGCCTGTATATGGTTGGATGTCCAATCAACGGCCGTCATGCTTCTTCAATCTCTGCTCTTCCTGCTGCAGCCGCTCAAACAAGCGCCGGCGGGACTGCCTGCTCCCTCTTCCCCGCGGCCGGCTGTGCTGCCGCACATGCCTCACCGCCCCACCGTACTCCCATCGCGGGCCTAGCCATCCCTCTACTCACCCGCAGTCCCACACTTGCTGTTATTCTCCGGCGACAGCAGACGAACCAGTAAACCCTCGTACAGTCGTACTCCCCTCCGTGTGGGAAACAACTGCCGAGTCTTCCTTGCCTCCGTGCCGTTCCTTTCCTAGGCCTCACCCTCGTCCACCGCCCTCGTGCTCTTGGTGTGGCGTGGTCAACGTGGTCAATGACCGACACGCATCTGAAGTGGACTGTACATGGAGAGGCTGACAGTTGGGTCCACGGTCGCACGCAAGGAAATGCCTCCTTATTACGCGCAAAATAATGATTCCTCCACCTGACATCTGGGACCCACCAAAAGGGCCTCTGTATTTCGCGAAAAAAATGTTACCGCCGCTGACAGCTCGGACCCACCAGCTATATCTTCGCACGCAAGGAAGTGCCTCCTTATTACGCCCAAGAAAAAGAATACTCCCCATACGATGTCCACTAAGTTGACGGGGCCTACAAAGTTGACGGGGACGAAGGGCTTTGTCAACTTAGTCAATATGCACGATTCTAGCTCAACTGACCGTACGATGTCCATCCAACGGCCGTAGTGCTTCTTCAACCTCTGGTCTTCTTGCTCCAGCCGCCCAAAGCAGCGCCAGTCGTGCCGCCTGCTCGTACCTCCCGTGGCCGGCTGTGCTGCCGCGGAGGCTTCACCGCCTCCATACTACTACCACCGCTGGCCAGGCCATCCCTCCACTCCACTCACCCACACCCCCTGTTATTCTGCAGCGACGACAGCGCAGCCGAACCAGTGAACCCTCGTACTCCTCTCTGCGTGGGTATCCACTGCCGTGTCTTCCCCGGCTCAGTGTCGTCCCCTTCCTATGCCTCACCGTCGTCCACCGCCATGGTGCTCTCGGCGCGGCGTGGTCAAGGTGGTCAACGATCGAATTCCATCAGAAGAATATTGTACGTGAAGAGGCTGAGAGCTGGGTCCACGGCAGCCGCAAGGAAGTGCCTCCTTATTACGCGGAAAATAATTATTCCTCCACCTGACAGCAGGGACCCACCGGACGGGCCACCAGTAGTTCGCGAAAAAAACGTTTGCCTCTGACTACTGGGACCCACCCGACGGGCCACCATATTTCACGAAAAAATGTTCCCCCTGCTGTCAGCTCGGACCCACCGGAAGTGCCTCCTTATTACGCACAAAAAAATGAATACCCCCTGCTAGCTAGGACCCACCTTGGTGGGAGGCTGACTTGTGGGCCTACTAAGTTGACGGGGACGGAGGGCTTTGTCAACTTAGTCAATATAAATGATTCTAGCTCCAGTGATCGTACGATGTCCATCCAATGGCCGTAGTGCTTTCAACCTCTGGTCTTCTTGCTCCAGCCGCCCAAAGCAATGCCGGTCGTGCCGCATGCTCCTACTTCTCATGGCCGGATGTGCTGCCGCGGAGGCCTCATCGCCCCCTACTATTCCCACCGCTGGCCAGACCCTGCGGCGATGGCAGCCTCACACTGCAGTCGAACCAGTGAACCCTCGTACTCCTCTCCGCGCGGGCTTCCACTGCCGCATCTTCCCCGGCTCCCCGTCGTCCCCTTCCTAGGCCTCGTCGTCGTCCACCGCCCTGGTGCTCTCGGCGCGGCGTGGTCAACATGGTTAAGGAACAACTTCCATCGGACGTGGACTGTATGTGGAGAGGCTGACAGCTGGGTCCACGCCCGCAGCAAGGAAGTGCCTCCTTATTACGCGGAAAATAATTATTCCTCCACCTGACAGCAGGGACCCACCGGACGGGCCACCGTATTTTGCGAAACAAATGTTTCCCCCCTGACTGCTAGTTCCCACCAGCTGCACGTTCGCACACAAGGAAGTGCGTCCGGGCAAAAAAAAATGATTCGCCCCCCTGACTGCTGGGACCCACCAGCTACATCTTCGCACGCAAGGAAGTGCGTCCGGGCAAAAAAAATGATTCGCCCCCTGACTGCTCGAACCCACCAGCTACATCTTCGCAGGCAAGGAAGTGCCTGACGGTCGGGAGCCACCTGGTCGAAGCGTACGTAGCATTGTCATTCTGGTCGCGAACGTGTACGTACATACTGGTCGATGTAGAGGCACGCACGTGTCGTAGTAGAGGCGCACACGTGTCGATGTAGAGGCGCGCACGTAGCATGTACACGTACGTACAACGGCGAGGGTGCAAGAAAGAGAATACGGCCACGTACGTACATACGGGCAGGGTCTCAAATGCCTACTCGTGCATACGTACATGGCTGGGTCGGAACGGAGAAACAACGTCGTCGTCGTGTTCATGGGGAGCCAACCGGCTGGGTCGGAACGAAATGCGTGGTCATGTTCATCGAGAGGGCTTGGATGGAACGGGCGATGGAAACGAGGCCTGGCGTACCGCACAACGGAGGAAACGGACCTCCTACATTCGGAATGGGGTCCTGTTGATCGGGAGGGGTGTGGCATACCGCAAAACGGATGAAACGGACCTCCTACGGTCGAAACGGGGGTCCTGTTGATCGGAAGGGGTGTGGCGTACCGCAAAACGGACGAAACGGACCTCCTATGGTCGAAACGGTGGTCCTGTTGATCGGGAGGGGTGTGGCGTACCGCAAAACGGACGAAACGGAATTGTGTTGGAGCGCTACGGTCGAAACAGGGGTCCTGTTCATCAGGAGGGGTGTGGCGTACCGCAAAACGGGACTCCACGAGATACTGTTCATCTCCACCATCGACCTCCTCCAGCCTCCATGGGCTACCGTCGACTCCTCCAGCCTCCACAAGCTCCTGTTCATCCAGCCTCCACCGCGTGCTACTCCACCGGCTACTGTTCAACCACCCCTCCACCGTCAAGTGTTTATCTAGCCCTCCACCGTCTACTGTTCATCCAGCCCTCCAAACCACGGGGTCCTGTTCAACCACCTCTCCACGGCCACCCCTCCATCGTCTACTGTTCATCTAGCCCTCCACACCACGGGGTCCTGTTCATCCAGAGGCAACGCCACCGCTCACTGTTCATCCACCCATCCCCCCCACGGCGCTCACTATTCATCCAATCGATCGGCTTCAGTTAGCAGCAGTAGCGAAGGAATCGCTCCATCGGGTTCAGTTAACAGCCATCGATCGATCGCTCAGGTTCAGTAACGCATAGCCTGCAGTGCAATCGCTCGGGTTCAGTTAGAGCCCAATGCCTCGCTCGGGTTCAGTTAGAGCCAACGCCCCGCACACACGCGCGTACGTGTATGAGAGAAACGCGCATCGCTCGGCCCCCGACCTCCCACCGTAACCGGCAACTCACCGAAATTTTCCTTCCCCTCACTTCTACCACGGTTTTTTCCATCATGGACGGCCCAAAGAATGTCATGCAGCTGCATCTCCGGCCCGCCCAGGACGAAAAGCCCATTTTCTGTCATGATTTTTTGTCATAGAAGTAGGAGCCCACCACATCTATGATGATACCGGGTTTTGTCACAATTATCGTCATAGAAGTGTCATATGTATGACAGAAAAAAATTTCATTCGGCCCAAAATGTCACGGATGTGTCTTTTTTTTGTAGTGCAAGTTTTCTTGACCAACTCTCTATCCGCTCTTTGTTGAAATCGGTCTCATTGAGTTCACGCAATCGGCTTCATCGAGATGAGGTTTTGCCCTAGCTCTAGCACATCGGTCCCACCGAGTTGTTCCAGTCAGTCCCACCGAGATTCCTAACATTCACATTTTGAACTAAATCAGTCTCACCGAGTTCTTATATTTGGTCTGACCGAGTTGGGTCCAATGTATGTAACCGTTGGATTTTGTGTGGAGGCTATATATATCCCTCCACTCCCTTCTCCATTTGTGGGAGAGCCATCAGAACGTGCCTACACTTCCAGCATACATTTTCTGAGAGAGAACCACATACTCATGTGTTGAGATCAAGATATTACAATCAAACCACAAGAATCTTGATTTCTAGCCTCCCCCAAGTTGCTTTCCACTCAAATCTTCTTTCCACTATATCCAAATCTGTGTGAGAGAGTTGAGTGTTGGGGAGACTATCATTTGAAGAACAAGAGCAAGGAGTTCATCATCAGCACACCATCTATTACCTTTTGGAGAGTGGTGTCTCCTAGATTGGTTAGGTGTCGCTTGGGAGCCTCCGACAAGATTGTGGAGTTGAACCAAGAAGTTTGTAAGGGCAAGGAGATCACCTACTTCGTGAAGATCTACCGGAGTGAGGCAAGTCCTTCGTGGGCGATGGCCATGGTGGGATAGACAAGGTTCCTTCTTCATGGACCCTTCATGGGTGGATCCCTTCATGGACTCGCGCAGCCGTTACCCTTCGTGGGTTGAAGTCTCCATCAATGTGGATGTACGATGGCACCACCCATCGAAGCCACGCCAAAAAATCTCCATGTCTTCATTACGTTTGCACACTCGAATCCCATCCCTTTACTTTCTTGCAATTAGCATGCTTTACTCTTTCCACTGCTCATACTCTTGCCATGCTTGCTTGAAATGTATTGTGAATGCTTAAGCTTGTGCTAAAACTCCACCTTAACTTGAAGAACTTAAAAATTTCCACTTTTACTTGTTGAGGGTCTAATCACCCCCCTCTAGACCCCTATTCTCGATCCATTTAGAGATGCTTAATTGGACATTCACAAAGCACATACCTTGACATAGTTCTAAAGAAGTTCAAAATGGACCAGTCAAAGAAAGGGTTCTCGCCTGTGTTGCAAGGTGTGAAATTGAGTCAGACTCAAAGTGCAACCACGGCAGAAGATAGAGAGAGAATGAAAGTCATTCCCTATGTCTCAGCCATAGGTTCTATTATGTATGCCATGCAGTGTACCAGACCTGATGTGTGCCTTGCCATAAGTTTGGCAGGCAGGTACGAAAGTAATCCAGGAGTGGATCACTGGACAACGGTCAAGAATATCCTGAAGTACCTAAAAAGGACCAAGGATATGTTTCTCTTTTATGGAGGTGACGAAGAGCTTGTCATAAAGGGTTATGTCGATGCTAGCTTCGGCACAGATTCGGATGACTCAAAGCACAAACCGGATACGTATTTATATTGAATGGTGGAGCTGTCAATTGGTGCAGTTCCAAGTAGATTGTGGCGGGATCTATGTGTGAAGCGGAGTATATAGCTTCTTCGGAAGTAGCACATGAAGGAGTCTGGATGAAGGAGTTCATATTCGATATGGGTGTTATACCCAGTGCATCGGGTCCAATGACAATCTTTTGTGAAAACACCGGAGCAATTGCCTTAGCAAAGGAATCCAGGTTTCACAAGAGAACCAAACACATCAAGAGACACTTTGATTCCATTCGTGAAAAGGTCAAGGATGGAGACATGGAAATTTGCAAAATACATATAGATCTGAATGTGGCAGACCCATTGACTAAACCTCTTCCGCGGGCAAAACATGATCAGCACCAAGACTCCATGGGTGTTAGATTCATTACTATGCATTCATTACTATGCAATCTAGATTATTGACTCTAGTGCAGGTGGGAGAGTGTTGGAAATATGCCCTAGAGGCAATAATAAAGTGGTTATTATTATATTTCCTTATTCATGATAAAGGTTTATTATTCATGCTAGAATTGTTTTGACCAAAAACTTAAATACATGTGTGGATACATAAACAAATATTGTGTCCCTATTGAGCCTCTACTAGACTAGCTCATTTATCAAAAGATGGTTAAGGTTTCCTAACCATAGACATGTGTTGTCACTTGATAACGGGATCACATCATTAGGAGAATGATGTGATGGACAAGACCCATCCGTTAGCATAGCATATGATCGTTCAATTTATTGCTACTGCTTTCTTAATGTTAAATACATATTCCTTTGACCATGAGATCATGCAACTCCTGGATACCGGAGGAATACCTTGTGTGCTATCAAACATCACAACATAACTGGGTGATCATAAAGATGCTCTACAGGTATTTCCGAAGGTGTCTGTTGAGTTGGCATGGATCGAGATTGGGATTTGTCACTCCGTGTGACGGAGAGGTATCTCTGGGCCCTCTCTGTAATACAGCATCACAAGAAGCTTGCAAGAAAAGTGACTAAGGAGTTAGTTATGAGATGATGTATTATAGAACTAGTCAAGAGACTTGTCGGTAACGAGATTGAACTAGGTATGGAGATACTGACGATTGAATCTCGGGCAAGTAACATACCAAGAGACAAAGGGAACTACGTATGTTGTCATAAAGGTTCGATCGATAAAGGTCTTCGTAGAATATGTAGGAACCTATATGGGCATCCAGGTCCTGCTATTGGTTATTGACTAGAGAAGCGTCTCGGTCATGTCTACATCATTCTCGAACCCGTAGGGTCTGCACACTTAACATTCGTTGATGATATAGTATTATATGAGTTATGTATGTTGGTGATCGAATGTTGTTCGAAGTCCTGGATGAGATCACGGACATGACGAGGAGCTCCGGAATGGTCCGGAGGTAAAGATTGATATATGGGATAATAGTGTTTGGTGTCCGGAAGGGTTCCGGAATTCACCGGAAGGGGTTTCAGATGTTTCCAAAATGTTCGGTATAAGAACACTTTATTTGGGCTAAGGGGTAAAGCCCCCGAGGCTTTAGGAAGGTGTAAAAGGAGTTTTGTGGAGGCTAGGGGGCCAGATGCCAGGGACCCTGGCGTTTGGTCCTGGAGTCTGAGAAGGACTCTTTCCTTGCATGCGAAACCGACTTTGAGGAGGCTCTTTCTCCAAGAAACGACCCCAGGGCTCAACATATAAATAAAGGGGCAGAGCTAGCACCCGGACACATCAAGATTCACCAAGCCGTGTGCCGGCAAGCCCGCCACCTCTAGTTTATCCTCTATCATAGTTTCCGTCGTGCTTGGCGAAGCCCTACGGAGATTGTTCTTCACCACCACCGTCACCAGGGCGTCGTGCTGCCGGAATTCATCTACTACTTTGCCTCTCTTGCTGGATCGAGAAGGTGAGGACGTCATCGAGCTGAACATGTTCTACACGCGGAGGTGACATACGTTCGATACTTGATCGGGATGGATCGTGAAGGTGTACGACTACATCAACCTCATTGGTAAACGCTTCCGCTTAGCGATCTACAAGGGTATGTAGATGTTCTCCCCTCTCGTAGCTATGCATCTTCATGGATGGATCCTGCGTGTGCATAGAAAGTTTTTGTTTTCCAGGCAACGTTCCCCATCATCGACCCCCCCCCCACCCTCCCGGCCGCCCACTTTCGCCGCGAGCTTAATCACCAAGAATGTGCGAGTTTCATGGCTTTGCTTGACCTAGTTAGCTCGTCCGCATTGTCCACTTTTCCTGACACAGTGACGTGGTCGCTCAGCGGTTTTGGCAAATTCACGATCAAATCGTTATACCACAAGCTCTGTCAAGGGCCAACACAACTTGTGGTCAAGGGCCTTTGGAAAGCACGTATTCCACTCAAAATCAAAGTTTTTCTGTGGAAAATGTTCCATAATAGATTACCAACATCCGTGAATGTGGCTAATGGCACGGTCCTGCTTCGGGCCCTTGCGCAGTGTGTGGGACACCCGAGGACGCGAACCATGTTTTCTTCAATTGCCTGCTGGCCAGGTTCGCCTGGAGCGTGGTGCGTGCAGCGGCTGGAGTTTAGTGGGACCGTTGGTCCACCAACGAACTTGCCGGTCTACTCGATTTGGTCCAGGGGCGAGGCAAACGCGTGATGTGGAGTTGTGCAGGGGCACTCCACTAGGCAGTATGGCCGATTCGGAACAAACTAACGATTGAAGGCATTTTTTCGTCGCACCCGACTAATGTTATCTATAAATGCAACTTGTTTCTACAAAAGTGGAGTCTGTTGGGGAGGCGCAAGGATGTTGAGCTGATGGAGCACGCCCAAGCACGACTTCAGTAAGTGTATGTGTTGGCTAGGGAGCCAGTGACTACTACCTAGTGGAGTGGCCCCTTTTGTTCTTTTGCGAGCCTGCGTGCTCTGTTTATGGCCAATGGGCCTTGTATTCGCTCGCGGACTTTAGCAAGTGTACGTGTTGGCTAGGGGAACCAGCGGCTACTACCTAGTGGAGTGGCCCCTTTTGTTCTTCCGCGAGCCTGCGTTCTCTGTTTATGGCCAACGGGCCTTGTATTCGCTCGCGACCTCTCCGGCTTAGAACCCTCTGACTTTCCTACGTATGCTCGGCCCGAGGGCTTTTGAGACTGTAAGCTTTGCTGATCTGCTACACTGCCTATGTTGTGGGCTTTATTAATTTAAAGCCGGACGCATCTAGCGTCTTCATTCTAAAAAAAGTGTTGCATTAGTTATTCACACCAATAGGCGATAATCTAATATTGTTGAATGCAGTATTGTCTGGAACACACCCCTTGCAAGGCAGGGTGTCGAACCGTTGTTTCTTCACCGTACTGTTTGGAAAGAAGATTATGACTCTCTTTGATTCATAGGATTGTCACAACACATGAATATGAAAAATATAGGATTGGTCTCTTTTGGCTCATAGGATAGAAATATCATAATGATACAAAATAGATCTCATAGAAAAATCATAGGAAGTGAGGTGACATGTATCTCAATTTCTCATCGAAAGAGATGTCATTTGATGCATACGATAGTACTTTTCACTGATTCTAGGCTAAGGCCTTCTTTTCAAAGGAAAATTTTCTTTGGAGCCATCTCGTTTGTAGTAATGGATTTCTATTCCTATGTAGGATAAAAACCAATCCCTCACATTAAAAAAACATTAGTCTAAACTCAATGAAAAAAAATTATATCCTCTGCATCAAATGACATCTCTTTCCATCTACGAATTGACATACGATCACCTCACTTCATATGCTTTTTCCTATTCCTATGATATTCCCATCCTATGAACCAAAAAGGCCTACTTTTTGCCTTTCAAAGGTGAAGGATGGGTTCTTATCCTACATACAAATAGGAATCCATTTCTACAAACCAAAGAGCTCCAAAGAAAAATTTCCTACAAAATTCCTATCCTTTATGATTCCTAAAAAATTCATGTAAACCAAAGGGCTCCTTCGAGTGGCATGCCCACTTGAACTCTATAGGGTTAGTAGAGAGTGTTTGATGCCATAGAAAAAACAAAAAAATTATAAAAAAAGAATGGAGTGAATGTTAGATTTCCTATGAAATATAGTACACATGATTCTTTAGAAAAAATCCATAGGAATTATAGGATTTAATCCTGTGAATCAAACGACCAACTTAGAAAAAATTCTTATTGATTCTAACCATCCAAAAATCCTAGGGAATTTCCTTGAATCAAAGTAGCCCTAGGAGCGAAAAAAAGGTTGCAAAGACAAAGCTCACAAGGAAGATAATTAGGATAGTCATTATTGGCACACGTGTCTAACATAATGCTCCTACTCCAAAAGGAGACATTAACTTCACCAATTTGGTTGATGAAGCACAATTCTTCGTGCAACCTTTCTAGTGGCAGAGACAGCCCCAGGCAGTCTGTCCGTTGCTTGAGGCCCAGTTCATTCGTTATCTGTAGCTAGAGTACTACAGTAAATGAAGGCGGTCTATGCCTTGATCCAAGCTAATGCCGCCAATGACCCTTCCTAGGCACTTTATTCAGCCCGAGAATAAAGCAAGCTGTGACTTCCCTTCATTCTCCAAGAAGCTACCCACAAGATAATATAGGTCACTCATTCCTCCTAATCGAATGGTTAATATTGACTAGTACTTCACTTTTTTTGAACACATTACAGACGCAGACGCTCATACACTCACCTCTATGAGCGTAGACGTAGGCTGATACTCCACTTCTAGTGTTAGAGAGTACCATCACTCAATATAATGAAGTACCATGACCAAAAGGTTAATATTGTCTCTGTGTATATTTTTCAATGGCCATAATGGCCTCTAATTTCCTAAACCCTAGATTCACGTGAACTGTCAATTTTGGTGGCGGCAATGCATCACATGTCCGGTTTGTGTTCCGCAACAGCTGGTTGGACATGGATTGCCACAGATGCCCAAAAGCATGCAGCGTATCAAACACCTTCAACTTACGACCTTCCCGTCGGGAAAAAGTTAATTTTAAATAAACAAGTCTCTTATATTGGAAAGAGGAAGTATAAGAGAAAAAAAAACCCGATAAGTCCCAAACATTTAGATTTTGCCCATAGTAAATTGAACGTTTTTTATGGCAGTTGACATGAGGATGGCAAGTTTAGTTGATAATTATACATTAACTAAAGTAGACATAAAAAAGCTCTATTTGCCATCGGCAAAATCCAGACGCCCGGAATCTTTTCCCAAAAAAGCACTAGTATAGTCCCAAAAAAAAGTAACCAGTCAAAAAAACAAGTTAGCGGCGTCAGAGTCCACCCGCGGCAGTTCACACGTGCCAGCTCCCGTGGCTGGACCCGGGTCCGACCGCCATCCCGGTCCGAGTCGACCGCACCGCGTCCAACTCCATAGTCCATACCCAATTCCATCGCGATGCCGACGCGCACCTTCCCCTTCCCCCGTCCCCCCGCCCCGCCTCGCCAGCGCGCGCTCCCTCGCACGCGCCAGCGATCTCCCTCCCTCTCGCGCGTATATAGAAACCTCGCGTTTGCCGATCCCGACCACCGCTAACCCCAGTCCCTTCCACCCTCCCGGACGCACAAGATCCTCGGCGACCGGCGCGGCCGTGGTGGTACACGACTGGACTAGCTAGCCATCCATCGCTGCGGCGCCGTCGCCCAATGGCCCGGCTCGCCCTCTCCGACTGCCGCGGTCTCACGCCGCTCCGCGCGCGCAGCCGCGGCAGCGCCATTGCGCTGCCGTCGCCGCCCCACCTCGCCGCGGGGCCGCGTCGCGCCGCGCCCGCCGCCATCCACCGCGACTGGGCGCTCCGCGTCGCCGCGCCCACCCGCCTCGCCTCCGTCTTCGAGGAGGATAGAAGGGGTCTCGGGGGAGCGGAGGAGGCCGGGAGCTCTTCGGCCGGGTTTAACCCGGGGGCGCCGCCGCCGTTCGGCCTGGCGGAGATCCGCGCGGCCATCCCGAAGCACTGCTGGGTCAAGGACCCGTGGCGGTCCATGAGCTACGTGCTGCGCGACGTCCTGGTCGTGCTCGGCCTCGCCGCCGCCGCCGCGCGGGCCGACAGCTGGCTCGTCTGGCCGCTCTACTGGGCCGCGCAGGGCACCATGTTCTGGGCGCTCTTCGTCCTGGGGCACGACTGGTACGGGCCGTCCTCCCTCCGTACCCCAGACCCAAAGATTGGGCTTCCATGCCGGTTTTAGCCTGAAACCACAATGTTTGTCTCTTGTCCTGTAACGACTGTTTTGGTGTTTGCAGTGGGCATGGGAGCTTCTCAAGCAACCCAAAGCTGAACAGCGTGGTCGGCCACATACTCCATTCCTCAATTCTCGTTCCATACAACGGGTGGTACGATGAGTGCATGTTGTATTTTCTTCTTTGTTGTGGAATTGTTATTGATGCTAAGAAAGGCGGCGCCTTGTGTGAACGTTATTGCAGGAGGATCAGCCACAGGACGCACCACCAGAACCACGGCCATGTGGAGAAGGACGAATCCTGGCACCCGGTAGGTCTTTGGCTCTTTGCTTCTCGGTGGGTTCATGCATGCATAATTCTTCAGAGAGGTGGCGTTTTGGTGAGTTGTGCTTGATGATTCCTTGAATTGTGATAATTTGCAGCTACCCCAGAGGCTGTACAATAGCCTGGACAATATGACAAAGAAGTTGCGGTTCAGCATGCCATTTCCCATGCTTGCATTCCCCTTATACTTGGTGAGGCACAAAGCTGCTTGATTTTACCGCGACGTGTGAATTGGTTGGTCTTGTTTTCTAACATGGTAAATTCTTGTTGTGTGCAGTTTGCGAGGAGCCCTGGCAAGGAAGGCTCACACTTCAACCCGAACAGCGATTTGTTCCAACCTAATGAGAACAAGGATGTGCTAACATCCACTGCATCCTGGCTGGCAATGATTGGGGTTCTTGCAGGTCTGTCCTTTGTGATGGGGCCTCTTAAAATGCTAAAGCTCTATGCAGTCCCATATGTGGTAAGAGCTTCACGCCTTTCATCAGACGCCCAATTTCGGCAAGCTTAGAATTTGGATAAGCCAATTCATGTGATTAATTTTGGTGAACCCATGTGCAGATATTTGTTATGTGGCTGGATTTTGTCACATACTTGCATCATCATGGTCACGAAGACAAGGTTCCCTGGTATCGTGGAAAGGTAAATATCATGGTTGAATCAGATTTGCAATGAATCAATGCTTCAGGATAACTGCTTAACGTTCGAAATACAATGGCCTGATGCATTATTATTTGTTAAAATGACAGAAAATACGGGTTTGCTGTTTTAAGTAGAATATGCATGTGGAAAACAAAAATCTAAGCATAATCGATGTTCTTAAAGAAAATGGCAAATATAGTAGTTTGAAAAATATTTAATGGAAGGTTCATAAGGGCACATCCCGCCAACATACGTTGATTGTTCAGTTACATTTATTTCTGACTTCTCCTCTAAATTGTTAGTTCTTCTGGTCTGTAATTCAACCTTTGACATGTGTGGTACTTATTCAAGAGAGGTATCACGTGTTATGCCCAAGTGGCAAATGTTTCCTTCAGTCAGAAGAGTAATCCTAGCGGTGGATGTTAGAAATGGAAGATATAATGTTTCCCAGTAGCTGCTTCAGTTTACATGGTTTTCATTTATAAATTATAATTGCTTAACAGTCCTAGTCTGATTTCTTATCGACATGGCTTTGCAAACTAATAGGAATGGAGCTATCTGCGTGGAGGATTGACAACACTTGATCGGGACTACGGGTTGATCAACAACATACACCATGACATTGGCACCCATGTCATTCATCATCTTTTCCCGCAAATCCCGCATTACCATCTTGTCGAGGCGGTAAGCCACCATCCCCTGCTCCTGAGCTCTTGCCTTTTTCTCGAACATGCTTCAAAATATGTGGCATTCTCTAGAGCCACCTTGCTAACTAGATGTTGGTTTGGATGTAACCTGCAGACCGAGGCAGCAAAGCCAGTGCTTGGCAAGTACTACAAAGAACCAGAGAAGTCGGCTCCTCTCCCATTCCACCTACTGCAGGTGCTATCGCGGAGTTTGAAGGAGGATCACTATGTTAGCGACACGGGTGACATAGTTTACTACCAAAGTGAGTCAGAAACGAGTACTAGTGCACAGAGCTCTGATTGAGCTGAAACATAGCATATACTAGGTCATACTTCAACTCCTCAGGAGGTTGTGACTTAAGAGTTAAACACCCTAACCAGGCTCCTGGGATCTCGGATTGGTGAGTCCATGAATTTATTTTTACATCATGAAACACGAATGTACGTAGTAAGTTGTGAAGTATTACCATTGTAAAAGAGCAATTGCAGCTTCATTCAAGGCTTGCCTTGATCTGCTTGCTGGTATAGTCCCCGTGTACATCTTATCTCTATATTTTTGTCTTCTCATTCAGTAAAATCTCAACTGTCGGGGCTCCCCTAGAGAGGTGGCAGTTCAAATTTTCTTTTTGTAAAAAGGCAAGAAACTTAGCCCTTTCCAATGACTGAAGGAGGAGACCACCTCTGGCTCCGATGCTTTGGACAGGAGCTACTAGTACAGAACAGTAAATGAAATTTGTAAAATGTACTTACAGAGAGAAAGATCGATTGTTTCCCACACTTGGGAAGCCTATTGTCATTGTCATTGTTTTCTTATGCTCTTCCTGCTCTTGAAAAAAAAAAAATCTTTGTAGTTTGTGGCTCTCCTGCTGCTCGTTGCTACTCCTTCTGTCCCACAATATAAGATTGTTTTTAACAGGCAGTATTGCCAGTAACAGTGCTCCAAAATAGGAGTGCATGTGTTCCTCTTTCAATGGAAAGACGGGATTTCTCCCATGTGATGTCTGACCTGACTGCCAACATTCACCCCCTCTGAATCGCACCGCCGGAAGAACGACCGTTCCTACATTCTGCACGCATGGGAATATACTTATTGTACCACCGTAGTAGACCGAGTAAAGAAAGAAAGAAAGGCGTTCGCAGTTTCCCACACGACAAAACGGCTGCTCTCTGACTCTGACCGCACCCTTCCAAATTCAGACTTTCTTCTTTCTTTTGATGGCATGACATGCTCTCGTGCGGCTGCCAGGAAGGAAGAATTCACGGCAGCACCGTCACAGCAGCATCGCAGCCTCCTCTCCTCGTCATGACGTCGCAACCTCCCCGTCATATGAACAGCCGACCCGTGCTACTGAATTCTGACGCGACCCTTTGTGTCCCACTCTCTCTTGCACGGGGAAAGGACCCAATCAGGAAGAATACAAAAGAAAAGCAAAAGAAAGGAAGAACACAAAAGGAAAAGACGTAAGAGCATCTCCATCCGCGCCCCCCAACAGGCCCCCGAGGGCGACTTTTTTAGCACCGGCGCTGAAAAAATCCCCAGTCGCGCCCCCAAGATAAATCCGCCGGCTCGACCCGTTTTTGAGCCTGGCAATGCCAGGCCGAACCCAGCGCGTTGGGGGGCGCTCGGGGGCTCCGGCGGAAGGGAAAAACACGTCTGGGCCACACTGACAGCCGAAAAATCAAGGCAATCGTCCAGATTCGTCCCCCACCCCCGAGCGCTCGGCCACCACCCTGCCGATCCCGGCGCCACCTGCCGCCCAACACCGCTAGATAGGCCATTCCCCGCCGGAAAAGAGAGAAGATTTCGCCGCGGCAACCTCTCCACCACCTTCCGGGCAAGTTTTCTGGCGCTCCGGCCACGCAGGGCGGTATGCCGGCGGCTGTGCGCCCACCACGCCCGCCATGTGTTCGGCGGTTTGCTTGCTTGGCGATGGACTCGGACGAGGAGGAGGCGCTCACGGCGTTGCTGGAGGAGGAAGCCGATGCCGACGTGCAGGAGGAGGAGCATCTCATGGTCCTCGCCGCCCTCGCCGGCCTGCTCGCGAGCAATGAAAAGCCGCGGCGAGGTGGCTCGGTGCCGGGGCGGCTGAAAGCAAAGAACCGGCATCGTCTGGAAGGCTATTTCATGCTCTACTCCGACTACTTCGCCGACGCTCCATTGCACGGCGACAAAGTTTTTCAGCGTCGTTATCGGATGAGCCGAAAGCTTTTCCTCAGGATTGTGAATTCCATCCGGGGGTTCGACAACTACTTCAAGTGCAAGAAGGATTGCACCAGCACACTTGGATTCACCTCAATCCAGAAGTGCACGACAGCTATGAGGATGCTTGCATATGGAGCTCCCGGTGATTCACTCGACGACTATGGGCGCATGGCCGAGTCCACGACCATTGAGTGTTTCTACAAGTTCTTTAGGGCAGTGGTGCCAGTGTTTGGACCGCAATACTTGTGATCACCCAATGCTGAAGATACTGCTCGGATCCTAGTACAGAATGCAACAAGAGGATTTTCTGGGATGCTTGGAAGCATCGGCTGCATGCATTGGAAATGAAAGAACTGTCCATTTGCTTGTCAGGGGATGTACAAAGGCGCTGAAGGCGGTTGTAGTGTGGTACTTGAGGCAATGGCCACACAGGACATCTGGATTTGGCACTCCTTCTTTGGTATGACAGGAACTCACAATGACATCAACGTGCTGCAGTGCTCCCCCATCTTTGCCAAGCTTGTTGAAAGTCATTCTCCTCTGGTGAACTTCGAAGTCAATGGGCGGTAGTACAAGAAGGGGTACTACCTAGCTGATGGCATCTATCCGAGATGGTCTATATTTGTGAAGACTATCTCAAACCCTGTGCCAGGAGGCAAGAACTCCCACTTTGTGAAGGTTCAGGAGGCTTGCAGAAGGATGTCGAGCAGGCATTTGGTGTGCTCCAATCTTGATTTGCTGTTGTCCGGTACCCTGCTGAGACCTGGTCAAAAGATCAAATGTGGGAGATCATGACTTGATGTGTCATGTTGCACACCATGATCATTGAGAGCGAGCAGGAAGAGCCAGTGTTTGACACTGAACCATATTACAGGCAGGGTCCTCTTGTGCAAGTTGATCACCAGCTACCGGCAACCTGGACTGCCTTCCTCAATATGTGCCAGTAGAACCGAGACCCACAGGTGCATCAACAACTGTAGCAGGATCTGGTGGAGCACCTTTGGAGGCTCAAGGGCAATGCCTAGCTCGACGTGTGATGAAATATGAGTTTTTATTTGTTGAACTATATAATTTGTATTGAATTATTTGTTGTTGAACTATTTGATTTCTATTGATTTTTTGTGATGAACTATGTGATAAAAAAATACTTTTGTTGAATTTGCACCGAACCACGGCTAATATGGGCCGATTTTTTGCCAAAACTGGGCCGAAAAGCAGGGTCATTTGCTAAAAAATGGGCTGATATCGACGCCTAGGGGCGACCTGGGGGCGGCGGCTAGGAACCCAATCGCCCCCACCGCCCATTTTAGCGTCGACTCACCCCCAGGCTGCGATTTTCAAGCCTTCTTGGGGGGGGGAACGGCTGGAGATTCTCTAAGAGCAACTCCAGCCGCGCCCCCAACAGCCCCCCCCCAAGGCCAAATTTTAGCTCGGCGCCCAAAAAACGCCCAGTCGCGCCCCCAGGGTCTCGTTTTTCGCCGGGTTGGGCCGAAATAGCAGCCGGCGAACCCAAGCCGAACCCAAGCCCCCGGGGGCAATTGGGGGCGCCGGCTGAAGCGAAAAGGCACGTGGGTCCGCTCTGTCAGCGAGAGAAGGCCCTTTTCCTGCCGATTCTACGGCCTTTCCCCCTCCGTTTTCCTCCATTCCGCCCTTCTCTCCTGCCATTCTCCTTCCTCCCTCCTCCATCTGACCTCCATGCCGTCGAAGAAGTATGCCGCCCCTCACGCCGCTACCACTACCGATGCCACCTAGCCGAAGCAGAGGAAGCCACGGGTGCCCCGTCTAAGCCCCCTAGCATGTCAAACGCCGACTGGAAGGCAGAAGTGCAGCACCAGGAGGCTTTCACCACCGACTGGCGGAACAGGCTCAACGCCAAGAAGGCACGGGACAGGGCAGCGGCAGCGGCGGCCATGGCGGAGCAGGCAGATCGCGCGGCGGAACAAGCAGAGGCATCTCGCGTGGGGATGATGAATCCGCGCGGCGACCACGGCCCGCACGTTCCTTGGAGCCAGCAGAGCGTCGGGTCACCGGCCGGCTTCTCATCAGCGACACACCCCTGGGGTTGCGCGCCATCGTCTGGCTACGCCGACGGCGACGCCCACGATGGCTTCAACCCTAACATCACCTTTCCACATGGCCACCCCGCCCAGCGCACGCCCTCACCCGTGTTCGCTGGCGTCCAGTACCCCCCGTACATCTACTCGCCGCCGGCCTACGCATCTTCCCCGACGCCACCTCTGCGCCGTGGCGCGCTGCTCTTCTCATAGGCCTCGTCGTCGCATCTCGGCAACCCCGACGGGACGGAGGCCAACATGGATGACATCATCACGACCGGCTCGGCCGCAACCGCGACCTCCCCAGGGTTCAATGCCCAAGAAGATGCAGTCGACCTCAATGGCGACATGGGCGACGGGCTCGACTATGACGAGGAGGAACCGGGGGAAGAATAGGGCAAGGAAGAGGAGGAGGAGGAGCCAGCGCCTGCTCCGGCGAAGAAAGGCAAAAAGAAGAGGAGGCGGGCGGCCAGGATCGGCGAGCCGCGTGTCAAGTGGGTGTCCAAAGAAGACGAGTGCCTCGCCGAAGCGTGGAAGGTCGTCTGCCTCTATCCGACCATTGACACGAACCAGAATGCCGAGACATACTGGGACCGCATCAAGGCGGAGTTCGACGAGCGAAGCTGGTCGACCCCTACTTCGCCGGCGTCCACATGCAGCACGGCGCGAAGGCCATGGCCAACCATTGGGTGCTCATCCAAACGTTGTGCAACAAATGGCATGGGATTGCCGAGGAGATCATGGCTCGCCCGGAAAGCGGTGCCAACTACGAGAGTCAGGTATGACGCTGGTTCCTCATTCTTTTTCCGTCGTGTGCGTCGCCGACATTTGTTCCTCCTTGGCGCAGATGGTTCGGATGTTCGCCATGTTTCGCTAGGACTGCAGCTCCGACCAAGATTTTAAGTACCTCCACGTGTTCTTCCGGATCGAGAAGTGCGAGAAGTGGGGGGAAGTCCGGTGCACCCTCGACAAGGCCAAGGAGACGCCTCGACAAGGCCAAGGAGACGTACAAGCCGGACGCGGCGACGCCGGGCGCGGCCCATGGGCGCCCTGAAGGCAACAAAAGCGCCAAGTCGGCGAAGGACGCCACTCCGGCCACCGGGCGTCTACAAGAGTCCATCGAACATTGCAACGCTGATGCCAAGACCCGAGCCGCCCAGAGGGAAGAGAAAACCGAGACACGATGGTCGGCGTTGATGATGACCAGCACCGCCAAGCTCGATCTACTCCGGACCAACGTCGCCCTGCTCCGAACCAACGTCGCCGCGAAGAAGAGGAACACCGACCTGGCTTTCCTGATGGAAGGGGCGGACATGTCGACCATGGACGATCAGGTCAAGGTGTCTTTCCTGGCGGAGTGTGGCCTCATCCTGAACCAGATGTCGTCAACGGCAGCGCCCACGCCGACCCCAACGCGGCTGCCAAGCCCCAGCGACGCCTCCACGATGCCCAACACAGAAGTCGCGCCGACTCTGACTAGCCCGCGCACGCCGACTCCCGCCAGTCTGACGCCGGAGGACGTCGCCGCCGTTTGATGCAATACGCCGACTAGACCGCGCTCGCGGTCCTTTCTTTTGAACGCTGAACTTTCACGATTATTGATTGCCGAACTATGGCATGGTTATCGCCAGACTTGTGGCGTTGATGGCCTGACTTGTGGCATTGATCATTTTTTTTGGTAGGCGGGAAATGTACGTTTGAATTTAACCGTCTTGGGAGGCCGGACGTGGCTGGGACCTAGATCGCCCCGAGGGCCTAAAAAGCGCCGGCCGCTACGCTGGGGGCGGGGCCGAACGAGTGGAGTTGCTCTAAGCCTCTTGTTGTAAGTCTTTACCTTTCTCGTAGCCGGCGATAACCTGTGGTCGCTGTCACTCAAACTTTCCCACTTCAGTTGTCTCCTCCGAGTGTGTGCGCTCAAGCCTCAAGCGTATACATCCCCTCCTGCAGCAGATTTGGGTCAGAGCAACACCCATATTTGTCTGTAGGCATAGTGGATGTGGATTGTCATGCCCAAGTGTGGATGTGATAGCGGGTGAATTTGGGATGGCAAGCTAGCTACGCTTCGTCCAGGAACCAAAAGGGGGATGAATATGCTTCCCTATAATATCCATTCTCGTATACTACTATATGTACTCGCTCCTCCTAAAATACTAACTTTAGTATAAAGTTGTATTAAACTTGAGACACTTATTTTGGAACGGAGGAAGTATAAGTCTTTGTAGAGATTTTAACAAGAGACTATATACAGAGCAAATGAGTATCACTTTAAAATATGTCTATATACATTCGTATATTATAGTCCATTTGAAACCTCTAAAGAAACTTATTTAGGACCAGAGGGAGTAGGTTATATATTCAGGGTTTTGAGTCGATCTCACTTAGATGAATGGCCATTACACCTCAGGCGCCGAGCTTATATAGCCACAACGACAACGGTAAGAAGTACTTGGAAAAGGTAACAGTGAATGGTGAGCGAATGCGAGTCCCATCTTTACTCACCATCTTCTATCCCTCTCATCGCCGGCAGGTGAAGCCTCCGGCGGACGCTATGCACGACGTTTCATGCGGGACCGTCAAGTCATGCCTATTACCGGCACGTGTTGTACGGTGGCTTTGGTGGAGATCTCATGTCTAGTCTGTTGCTGCTGGATCGAAGGTGGTGCGACAGTGACGGGAGGCAGGCGGTATGGGACGTCTCTCTTCTGTTGTCTTCTCTAGAGGTATTTCAGTTATCGAGGCGTCGGCTCCGAGATAAGGGATGATGGTACATACGACTTCAACGACGACTTTATGCACTCTCATGGAAACACAAGATCTATGATCAGGCTATGTCGACGTGTGCCTGCGCCGTGTTCTTGTTGAAGGTGGTGGATTGAAGCTTGATTTTAGAGATGAGAATCCAGAGCAATCTTCTGTTGGACTTGCCATCATCGGCGCACGTGCGGTGAATCCTTCTTGAAGGAGTAGCCTACGAGTTGTGTATTTCTCGTTTTGCTGTCATCTAGTAACATAGGATTAGTGGTTATCTGGTGGAGTTACTGTCGAGAGGCATGCAAACACTGGTTTTCTTTTTGCGTTATTCCCGGGTCGATGTTTTTCGACTACTGAATTTTGGATTCTTAATAATATATGGTTGTATACATCATCCTAATGCAGAGGCCGAGGTTAAAAAAAGATCTTCTGTCCGTCTCGCTTGTTAACTGAATCGTTATTAAAAGAGAACATGACAACGCACGCTAGTACAAGAACCCCCTATATGATTTTACCACTAGCAACGTGTCCCCAAACAAGCATGACATAGCTAACTTGCCGAACTTAGGCTTCAGAGGGCACCTTAATGCTATTATATTTGTTGCAATTGTGTCGAATATTGTGTACAAGGTAGATTATAGTTGGACTCTGAGTTGTATAATGTCCAGATAAAGTAAGAGTCATGTTCTAATAGGACACTTGCATCCTAACCCTTTTAAATAAATATGCGGATAGACATATGATGTAAACTATGCCAACATAATAGCATAAGTACGCAAGAAGGGCCGGCGGTTGTGCGGAAGCCTGGGTGGCCAGTATGTGGTATTGTGACAGCGAGGAGGAGCGCCGGTAGGCCCCAAGGATGTAGCCAATGTTCGACGAACCTCGTTAACAAATCTAGGTGACATGTGTCGTGTGACTATTTGGTCCTAGATGTTCGACTATGCACCTCTGATAATACTAACAAGCCCTATCACGATCTAAATTCTTTCTGAGGTGGAAGATATCAGCATTGGAGTTCTGCCAAG